>NC_091105.1:14512938-14537938 GCF_024713975.1 Paralichthys olivaceus
AATGTTTAAGTATACAAGTCTTTAAAGTAAAGTATACAGAAATCAAACAAGAGGGCGCATCCAGAGGAAAGCTTCCTCTAACTGCCAATCCTCAGCGTCCTGTTTAAAAAAAACATCTTTCCAAAAGAAAGAGAAGAGAAAAGATTTACAAACATCTATGAATATTGTGTGTACATTTCAGTTGCCAGGGACATGTAAAACAGTCTGTTCTTGTCAACAACAGGCTCGATAACTGTAAATAATGTAGCTGTGAGGTTCACAGCTTAAAGAAGAATTTAGTTTCCTGAACTCCCCGTCAGATTAAAATAAGTAGAATGTACAGTACCACAAAAATCATTAAATTCATTTGTCACTTAATGTCAATTGCTCTGTATTTTTCATTTCCTCACTCCTCAACAACCTTTTTATGGAATAATCTACATCCTCAGATAGAGGACCGTGTAAACCTACGGTATGATGTCATCCACTTGCTTTGCACACGGTGGCCTGTTTCACTGCTTTTCTAGGCATTCACTTTTCTCACTGTTCATTACGTCTAATACGCTTACAGGAAAGGAGTGAGGTCACAGGTTTGGATTTTCCTTCATCCTGAGCGTCTGTAGCTCATAAAACAAATGTTTTCGGGCCAGAGTTGGCTTCAGCAGACTCACAAACTAAAATTAAATAAATAAATAAAGAGTAAAGGTGGCTACCTTTACTTTTTATTTATTTATTTAATCATGTTTAAGAATTACTCATATAAAACTTCCAGGTTGACTTGGTCAGGGTGTTCTAATTTTAATTTCATTCAAATCACATTCACACTCACACACACAGATCACACCGGTACAGTATGTCATTGTTGTGGTCCTTCCTCATATAACACCAGCCTTATTGTTGTTTGTACTGCAGCCACACTTCCCCAAAATGTGCAACTGCCAGTTGTGTTTATCTCCAAAGTTAAAGCACTTGAGTATACGTGCATATACAGTATTTGTTTATATCTGGATTCACTGAACTTACAGTTTATCCACAACTTCTGTGTTTTGAAAAATGCGTGAATAACGGAAGAATTAAATGTGAGTTACAACAGGTCAAACTTTGACCTGTGTGAGTCTGAACCTGTGTGCATCTGCTTTTAAACAGTTTTATATAAATGATGCTGCCATCTAGTGCTCATCATTTGTACCTACAACACCTAGATCGGTATTGACAGCAGTAGCACTCTATAAGATGAATCATTGGTCGATGGTCAGTGATGGTGCTGCACTATTTATTTAAGATTTAATTGCAGCTCACAAAAATTAACACCTAAGAACCTAGAACCATTTCTCATAAAGGAAAATGATAGGAGAATTGGAATGTACCACATGGACAACATTTCTGATTGGTTTTAATAAGTGTCAGAATTGTATAAGTTATATTGAGCGTTTATAATAACTGCATTCATGTTTTATCATGATGTAATGATGTCATTATATTCTTATTAGGATGTTTTAATCATTAGGACTTTCTGTGATATCTGTAGGTGACCCAGGTGATACAGGTGTGGACGGGCCCACTGGTCAGAAAGGGAAACCAGGTGGGTAACCTGACAGTGCTCACACATGGTTGTTTTCAAGTTGGATGCAAGACTACTACCATTCTATTCCCCATGAACCAACATTTTAAATAAACATAAAGATAGGAAATGTTTCTGCTTCCCTGAAAATGTGAGTCTTGAATGTGGGTTTGAACCAATAAATATAGAGTCAGGAAAACAAATTTGAGTCAGTCAAAGCCAAAGTCACCTCAGACACTCTTTGGGACACACCCTACTGCTACATTACACAGTCAGAATGATGTATTAGGGCAACAAGAGGTTTTTCAGTGTTTTGACTGTGCACTCAAGCTAACTCGATTTGAGATCAAATGCCGTCTGAGTGCTGATATTTAGCTTTAAGTGTGTTTGATGGTAAATCCAACTAAGGCACAAAGCCCAGAGATGAGCATGAAAACATGATGCCTGCAGCGCTGGCGTGGCAGAGCAGAGGTCTGTGGGTCAAAGACAACAGCCAGTCATTGACAGTGAAAAACATGTACAACTAAATATTAATTTATGGAAAAACTGAGCAGTTAGATATGAGAGGATGGTAAGTACCTTTCCTGTTCATCTGTTGTGTAATTTCTAAACCACCTAATTCAAGTTGAGAGCCAGGATCTTACAGGATAGACAGAAGCACAATAAGAAATAATCATGTGTCCAACTCATCTGCATAAAGTGACGGTAGGTATGTGGCATTGTAAGTCCCTAATCATACAGCAGAAGTGAGTAAACGTGTGGTATGAGCTTTTAAATCCTGTTCTCACTGAAATCCCCTGCAGGCACCACATGTGACTGTGGCAGGTACAGGAAAGTGGTTGGACAGCTGGATGTCAACACGGGCAAACTGAGGAACGCTGTCAAGTTTTTGAAAAATGGTGAGTCCTTACTATCTACCGTTCATCATGTTTAGTGGCAGTAAGCACCTGAAAGGTATTACAGTAAAATATACATATACATACGATATAGTAGAGTTTCTGAGAGTCACACTCAAATTTGTGAATATCTTTTGTTTATATTGCACAGTCCTTTTTCTAGTGTTATAATATGATATAATATTTTTATATTCCTGCTTGCTCAATCACAGCACAGCAAATCTCTTGTATGTGTAAACCTTCTATGCTCTGAGAGCTTGTGTGTGAGTGTGTGTGCGCGTGCGTGTGCGTGTGTGGGATGGGCAGCGGATCAAACCACTGTGAGGCAAATGAGAGAGGGGTTAAATTTTTCAAAACTTAAAAAGGCATTTATGTTATATCTGTAATTAGCACAAGTGCATTTGATGCATAGTAATATTCTCCATAAAACTTCTAAAGCCATCTTTGCAATGATAATGAGGGGGACAACTCTGTTATTCCCAGGGCCCCCACCACCACCACCCCGTGAAGTCTGCCCCTGGATCAGAAATAAACTCAGTTGCAGCCAAAGGAACATTTCTTGTAAAAACACTCAGTTATCACAAGAAAAACAATGTTTTGATATTTTGCACTCAGTCTTCAACTGGGTTCCACATTTTATTCTCTTTGTATGTCCTAACATTATTGTTATTTTTAATATCTAAAAAAGTAAATAGTGAATAAATCTGTATTTTCAGGGCATTGTTTACTAGTTGTTGGTATTAGATCTTAAATCAACTGGGCAGGCGCTATTTCTTTAATTTACTTTGTTTGTAAGAATAATAATAACAATATTTAGTTTTTTAATGCGTCTGCTTACTCTTGGTGTCACTTGATGAACTTAAAACCTTTTCTTCATTTTTTTCCAGGATGGTGGAGTTGCTCATTTGTATTAATCATGTCCTGTCAGTGCCAGACGCTTGACACAGACCTGCTGTTGATCTATGTAAAGAAACAGTCAATGATGGTCGAAAACATGTACACATCTCCAACTAACCTGCCCTAACTCTCCTGTGCAGTCATCCTGGGGCTGAAGGAGACAGAGGAGAGGTACTACTTGCTGGTGAAGGAAGCCAAGAGGTTCAGAGAGGCGTCAATGAACTGCAAGCTCAGAGGAGGCTCACTGGCCATGCCGAAAACCACAGACACCAACCGACTCATGGCAGACTACGTCAGTCACGCAGGTCTGACGAGAGTTTACATTGGTGTGCAGGCTCAAAGCAAGGACACAGTAAGTGATCCCCAGCACACACACACACACACACACACACACACACACACACACACACACACACACACACACACAAGCTGATCTCAGACATGCACTGAACTCTGGAGATTCTCTGCACTTTCTCCAGAGGAAGTGCATGTGTGAATGGTCTTTGTAGTCCTCCAGCTGAAGCTGCCAGAGGCTTCACACAGAAAGAAAACACAAGCTTCATCTTTACTGCTCCTCTTCCCCACACACACACTGGTGTGACATACTAGGCCCAATCCCATTCCACCCCTTCTCCCTACCCCTTGTCTTGCCCCTTGAAACAGAATATAAGCAGTCTTGTATTGTGTATGTATATATATTACAGTTTGTAACTTTTCTGAATAATTAATGAAGAAAGGTGATTCTGCATAAGACGACAGTGCTGCTGCTGCTGCTGCCACCATCTTAAAGGTCCAGTGTGTAGTTTAAGGTGAAAGGGATCTATTGGCAGATGTTTAATGTAGAATAATCCTCATGATGTTTTTACTCGTTCATTTCATCTAAATTGTATGAATTGTAGTTTTCTTTACCCCAGAAAAAGCCCTTTATATTCAAATAAATACGGAGGCCGCCATGTTTTTCACTATAGTCCAGACTGGACAAACTAAACACCTTTTGAGTTTTTATGACAGCTGAAGGTTACCACAGGTTCTTTTTCATGTTTGGAAGGAGAGGGGGAGGTGAGGGGTGTTCAGCTGCAACATGCAACTTCAACACTAGATATCACAAAATTCTACACACTGTACCTTTAAATATAAAAGTTTTAATGCTCTTTTTAATGATAGAGTTAACCTGAGAAAACATGATCCTTTTCACCACTGTTTTCCTTTCTTTTGTAAAGACGGATTTGTATCTCAACGTTTTTCTTAAACCTGATAAATGATGACACAGTGTTTTTGAGATTGTTCCCTGTTTCTCTCTCTCTCCTCTCCCTTATGTTTTTGTCATCAGAATGGAACGAGCAGTTATGTGTACGCAGACTCCAGCCCCCTGCAGGGGTTTGCAGCCTGGAGTCAAGATGTGGAGCTCAACTCCAGTTTATCTTCAACCACTAACTCCAGCTGTGTGGAGCTGCTCAGCACTGGAACATGGGGCTGTGTGGAGTGTGAGACCTCTATGTTTTTCATCTGCGAGTTCCCAAAGAGCAGGAGAAGAGGAGGAAGGACGGGGTGAGGAGGAGGAGGGACACCTGCCTCAACATTATCATGAGTTAATGTGACATTTAACCTTGCATATACCATGGCATCCAGTAGTCTGAGATCAATGTAACATGTATGAGTGTATGCGTGTATATGTATCTGCACATGTGTAGAACATTTATGTAGATATTTGCATGACATTTGTATGATAATTTGAGATCGACGGTTTTGCATAGAAACATCTGTTGATATCACATCTGCTTTTATCACTACAAACTCTCTCGACGTCTTGTTCTGTGTCTTCTACGTCTATGGCTCCGCTTTTTATGCAGAGATGTTTGTTTTCTGTTTTTCTTTCACACATGAGCTCCTCCGGAGAGTCTGCAGACTTTATATGAGACTTTACAGACTGAGATCCTTTTAGTTTGAAAAGAGTGTTTTCAGAGCCTTAGTCCTTTGGGCCCATCTTAACCTGTACCTTTATCACTAATTGGGCTTTGGTGGAGGTATGCACTCCATTGAGTGTCATTCATGGTTGTACCTGTTTTCTAATCAATAATAGTCATTCAAAGCAAAAGTAGATTGAACATTGAGCGATTTCAGAGATTTATTTCCAGCTGTGAGATAGAAGTGATCCACTGTTCCGCAAATGTGTCTCTAGAGAACAAGGACAAATGCACACTCTCAAAACGTCCTTACCTATTTCCTTGATGATTTATTAAAAAAAATTCTACTGCAGCAGAGGTCTTATAAACAATGGCCTTGCATCATGCAAAAGGATACAGAGTCCTTTACAGGTTGTATTGATTCTGACTGCGAGCCACCATAAACTGAACGAAGCCTGGTGCCCTTTCAGAGGTTATGTCAACATTGTTTCACATAAACTGACTCCTGGCTAAACATTAACTGTGACTCACATTGAAAAACTGCTCTCACCAACTCATGAAACAACATAAGTTCAACTTCCCCCTTTCATTAAAGAACTGCACCCCCCCACACACACATACACACACACACACACACACACACACACACACACACACCCCTACAAAATAACCCTCCATTACAACAGATCGCTGTTTCAGTGCAAACACAGTAAGTGCTCCTGAATCAGTTTTTTAGAAATCAGTTCTCTCTCTCTCTTCTCTGCAGGACCTTAAACTAATATTTACTTTTTAACTCTGCTCCTGCACCGTGAAGGTTAACCATTATACACACACACCATTGTTTCTCAGCCCTCGATTCTTTTCTTGCAGCAATCAATGACTCCAGCTATTTGATTTGCCCTCTCACTATAGTGCTCCTGAGCTGTGTTCTCTGCTGGTGGCCCCCACACACTTTGAGTGTTGCTGAATTCACTTACAATAAGTGCAAGATGAACACATGATTAATAGTGAATAGTAATAGTAATGACTGCAGAGTTGTTTAAAAAAGAAAGACATGCAGGGTGTGGAGGGCGTATAGGAGGAACCGGTCTTCAGCCTTTCGTCATTACAAACACACCCTCAGGAGTTTTATGACATGCTTGATGAGGACGGCAGGGAGCTATGAGAAAAGCAAATGCTGATGGAAATGTATTAGCATGTAACCATTAAGAACTTGTCAATGAATGAAGAAATGTATCTTGTTACCATAATGGATAGTTGGTGTTGTATGGTATTGTACTTTTTTCTCCTAATGAAGGTTGTGGTTTTTATAAATCTGAGGTAGATTAATAATGTGTGAAACCTCCTCACTGCACAATGCATAACTATTGTATCGATATATTTTGAACCTTTGTTATATTGCTATTGATGGAAATTATCACTTTATCCCCCACCCAGATCTAGTATTGTACATTCCTGGCCTCGTCTTCCATTTTAAGCAGTAACCTGTACTCAGCGGCAGATCTAGAATTAGTTCTAAATCGGGGGCCATAACCGGGCCACAATTTAAAACAGAGGGGCCAAATATATGTCCATCATCCATGCACAATGCACCATGCACATTGTTTGTGTCAGAAAAGCTTAGACAATAAACACTCTCTACAAACTTATGTTTTTATCAGTATTGTTTGTAAGTAGCTATTTCATTAAGGACTACTGACAGGGCAATGGCACTAGGGGCCAAACAGATTTCAGCTGGGGACAGGTGCCTCTCTCTGGCTCCAGCCCTGGATCCACCCCTGCTTTTACTCATACATTATTTGAAATGACTCATCCCCTTTTTATTTTCTTCATCTTAACTACCTTCCACATGTATTCTTACTGTTTTATCTTAAAGACTAAATAATCCAGCACATGGGTTCTTGTCTTTCAAAGAAAACCATTAACAACCTTCATTAAGTTGTAGTTTTATAACCAGATCGATTATTCGGCCCATGTTGACATTATGCCATTTTATCATGGATCTTGTGATGTGGGAGCTTCCCGGCGGTCCGTGAACGCAGCACAGGTTTTCCAGGGAGTGGCACCTGCACCTGTCCGACCTGTCTGCAGGAGCAGGAGCAGGAGGAGGAGGAGGTGGATAGGGGACACATGACTCCGGAGGAATTTGCCTCTGCTGCTCCCGTCCTTTGTGTAACGGAGTGAGTTCAGCGTGGGAGACGGAGGGTGAGAGGCAGAGGAGAGGGGGGGACACACAGAGGAAGAGATGTCGGAACAACCAGCCGCCAACCCCGCTGCCACCTCGTTCCCTGCCCCGACTATCTCGCTCCCTCTGGGGCTAGAAGTACTGAGGACTTACTCCGGAGCTCTTGTCTGCTTAGAAATAGTGAGTATGTTGTTTTTTTGAACTCACATAGAACTGCATGTTGTCTTCATTCATTTATCTGTCGTCACTATGTCTCTGTTATGGATTCATGGCCTTGTCCTGGTCGTGTCTGTTGTGTCATACACTGACTCTCAGGGTTTTGACTCTTAGATTAAAGGTACAGTGTGTAGAATTTAGTGATATCTAATGTTGAAGTTGCATGTTGCAGCTGAACACCCCTCACCCTCTCCTTCCAAACACGAAAAAGAACCTCTGGTGAACTTCAGTTGTCATCAAACTCAAAAGGTGTTTAGTTTGTTCAGTCTGGACTACTCTACAAAACATGGCGGCCTCCGTAGAGAGGACCCCCTCAATGTAAATATAAAGTATTTAAATATAAAGGGTGTTTTCTGGGGGAAAGAAAACTACAATTCATACAATTTAGATGAAACTAACTAGTGAAAACATCATGAGGATTATTCTACATTAAATTTCTGCCAGTAGATCCCTTTTGCCTAAATATTACACTGGACCTTTAAATGTTGACAAAACACTGATGATCACTGGCTTCAGCAGAGTTCAGTGTTTATGTTTCACAACCAAAGCTACAGGCAAGTTTCACCTGACTTGTTGCCGTGTCTGTTCTCTCGGATCAGACGCCTGTCTGTGCCTGTAGGCCTTCACCATATCAATAATGACCTTAGCATCAAGCACAGTGAGGAGGTCTAGCACATAACTGCTCTACCTCACATTTGTGAAATGTGTTGAAGTGTTTCTGAATATCATAAAGAAGAGTCACAAACCACAACCTTCAATGAAAGGAAATAATAAAATGACATTTATCATGAGAATTATCAATATCGATTCATATGAAATGTTTTTATCTTAATGTCATTTTAAGCCATAACGTCCTGTCGAATGTGTTATGTGCCTCATCTCTGTATATGAGGGATATTGTCTTCCATTCATTACTTCTGGTATGAGCATCAGCTTTATTGTCCTTTCAATACCTGCAAGGTGACTTCCACCATGTGCCAAGCTTATGATTATTCAACTTAATATTAGAGGTCAACCGGTATGGGCTTTTGAGGGGTCAACTCGATATTAGGCAGTAAAACAATGTGCGATATTGATACACTGGCCGATATATATATATATATATATATATATATATATATATATATATATATATATATATATATACATTGTAATTTTTTCTCATGAGATGTTGTTATCAAACGTTTGCAATCAATCCAGTATATAGTCTGTAGCGGCAGCTGCAACCCGGCGGCAATGGTTACAATGAAATCTTATGGGGCAACTGCAACAGTCCATGAAATGTCAATCGTTATTCTGGGTCTTTGCTAAGAGTATGACAACGTAACAAATCTTGCTCAACGAGACAAGTCTCATTCTCAAGTTTCATGAGACCTGGGTTGTTGCAGAGGGACTGAGGTGGAAAGGGGAAAAATACTGGAATTGACCTTCAAACTGAGGGTATAGGAATCGGAATTGGAGGAGAATTGGAAGTTGTGTATCCCTGAGTACAATACAGTTTACCAGCACACATACCTTTGTCTTCTTATGTTTCATAAACCACGAACAAGCCTGAAACTATAGACCATGAACATGTTTTTGAAGATTAGAGCTGATACACCTCATACTGCATCCGTCACCACTGAGAGTCTCTGTTTGTATCCCCAGTTATTCGGGAGTTTAGTATGGATCCTGGTGGCCTCCTCCAACGTGCCCGTGCCTCTGCTGCAGGGCTGGGTGATGTTCGTCTCTGTTACCACCTTCTTCCTTTCCTCCGCCTACCTCACGCTCCTCATCACCGGCCTGGCTGACCGCATCAACACCGACTGGAACTTCTTGGTGAGCTGTAGATAAAGGAGACGATCAGTTAGTCAATCTTTACTATCTGTCTAATAAAAATTAAATAGATTTTATTGCTCCTTGATTTGAAAAATACCAAATTATACTATGCAATTTGAAAAAGTGGTAATCTCTCATGCCATAGAACACAAGACTGTAAACAGAGACTGAAAACAACATCTAAAATGCAAGAAGTTCAATAAGTAAAATCTAAGATGGCTGTCAGTGTTTGATACTGTTGTTATGGCAGCAGCTCTTGTTTGGTGAATGAACATTAGAGATCTGTTTCAGGGGCAAAACTGCAAGTCAATCAATTCTAGTTCAACTTATGCCATCACCTGTCTACATACTAAACAGTGGCTGCTCCGTGGACGTTAGAGGACAGCTGGGTGATTTGTGTATTATTGTCAGCCATGAATATACAATAACAATTATATATTTATATATTACTCCTTTTAGTGCATTAAATATATTCGTGCATGTGAAGCTGTGGCATTTCCTCATACAAAAACTCTTATCAAAGCTTTAATCTAAAACCATCATACTGCTGGCGTCTTCTTTTTAAGATGTTCTGACTGATAAGTTCCAGTGTAGACCTCAGTGGTCTGAAGAACTCCTGCTTTACTTATAGTTTTTAACATCTTGAGAGCAACGTGCAACAAATATATATATATAGAAAATTCAAATTCTTTTTGCAATTGGAAAAGAGTCAGTTACCTTTTTAATGGGTTTCTCCACCATTTAAAAAAAACTGCATGTACCTGCTAATGTTGGTTTAAAAGAGATCTAATTTAGCCCAAAAGGAAACTAATTCCTACATGCGGGTAAATAATCACTTGCTATGCTAAAATGGCTGAAAACAATATTACATTACAGTCTTAGTATTGCTGTGCAGGGTATTTTCAAATTGTGCCAAAACTCTGATTAATAATATATGAACGAGATGAAAAGAACTTCAGAAGCTGTCCCTTGTTCTCTTGTTTATGTCATCGCCTGAGATGAGTCTGGCCTCTCAGACAGGACCGGTCCTGCCTCAGGCTCCAGGCCCTGCTCCCTGGAGAAACCAGGCGTGTGGGGTTGTTTGTTTTCGGCCCGAACAATGAGCGACATGGATGATGAGCTCACGCCAAGGCACAACAAAGGCCCGAGTGTAGTCCCGCCTGGCTCACAGAGACGCCGCACTAACCCTCACTGACCGCCTTTCCTCTCGGACACGCCCTCGTTCTCCTTCTCTCTCTACCTTTAAACCATTCACTCCATAACTTCAACCGTTTCACCGTCTGGTAGTTTTTCATCTTTTGTTGTATCTGCCTTGTTGTGCTTGACAGTTTATTGTAATGGTCCATTCTCTGTCACATAAACTGGTTTGGCTGCCATTGTCTGATAATTGCACTGTGGGATAAAATTCATTTCATTCTTGCTTCTCAAATTACAAAGTTTCACACACTTTGTCCTGAGGCTGAGAATTTAGATTTGAGATTTGCAGCCTTTGGATAGTCCGGCCCACGGAGAATTATGTGTTGAGATATAACAGTTTCTCAATAGATATTAGGAAAACTAGTGTAAACTCCCAGAAGATGGAAAGTAAAAGTGTAACTCCATCTTTCACTGTGTGTGTAGTTGTTTACACTTGACACATGAAAATTAACTTTTATTTTCTCTCTTCTGTTCCTCAGGATGTGTTTTACCATTTCTTAGCTCTGCTGTTCTACTTTGCCGCCTTCGTGTTGGAGGCAGCGACCACAGCAGCGAACGGAAGAGCCCAAGTCAACAGCACTGCAACTGGCTGGTGTTTTACTCATCCTCCAGGCAACATATTCACAGTCCTGAGTGAAACGCAGTACAGTATTAATGTGGCAGCCACGGTGAGTGCTGTACATCTTCTCCACTTAATGCATTTTAAGTCATGTTTTAGTGCACTTGATTTTTTACAAATGTTTTTGTTTTTGACTGATCTATCCCTCTTTCTTTTTCCAGATATTTGCATTCATAGTGACGCTATGCTACGGCTGCAGTATGGTGATGGGCTTCAAGAGGTGGATAGTGTAACCCGGAAAAAAATAACATAAACACATTTTACAAACGCTGCGTAACTTCAGCATAAAACATCACAACATCCACCCCAGACTCCAGAGAAAACACAGGTTTTAGTTGAGCACAAACTCGATAATTTCCTGATGGGAATCTCCTGTCAGCGAGCGATCACAGCGTCAAAGCTACACTGGGAAAGTGTAAAGGAAAAGAATTCTGCATCAGTCAAAATATCTGTCAAGATTTCTGGAAAATAATATTCCCGCAGATTCCAATCGTCTGAGGTTTGGTTTCAAGCTCTGTAGGTTGAGTCTGCTTTGAAAGTATTTTGAGAACAACTGGGAAAAGTAGTTGTTGTCCAGTTAGCACCAAATGATTTGTATTGCTCTGCTGCTAACAGGATGATTTCACTGCTTTGCCAGGAAAATCTATGTGGGAAGTTCGGGAACGTTCCGCATTTTGAGGCTCATACTGGGTCATTTTACGAGATGCAAGTGACGCCTCTGACAGTTATGGTTTTGTTTTCTTACCCGCTTTGTTAATCATACAGATATTGACCCATTTCCTGAGTCACATCTTCTCTGTAGGAAATATTTCCCATCGCCATGACCACAAAAACGCGTCTATGTTCTGTGTATGCAGCTGAAAAGATATGTACAACAACAACACATGATGGAGAAGACCCTGAAAGGCAAAGTGATCGTTTTTACTGTCCTCCAGTTACTTTGGTGCTAAAGAGCCGCAGACTCACTCTAGATTAAACACGTGGCCATTATTTAAACTGTGAGTTTACCCGATGTTTGAATTTCAAAGGTTTGATTACTTGTTAATAGCAATTTTTGTCAAATTTTTTCAGCATAAATATTTTTCACAATATTGTAACTATTGTGCTATTCAGTCAATTTACTGTCTGTCACTGTTAAAACCTTAATGAGTGCTGTCCTGTGTGTGACTCAGTGATGAATACAACTCGACCGAGGTCTGGATTAATTTGTTCTGATGAGTTTTACTAAAAACAAATAATCAAATCTTTAGCATTAATATAAATGCTTTTGTCACCTGCTATATTTCAAATAACAGTGATCGGGGGATTTTTTAATATATATGCTTTAAGTAGTACGTTTTAAGTGTTTTATTGTATATGTATTGATACATCATTCAATTTTCCAAATCAATAACATTCTTAATTCCAACATGATTTGTTAGATATATTTATTGTGGACATTTGTTAGCATTAGGCTATTCACATTTAATTAGTAATTAAAGCAGTTATAAAAGAAGAATATGTGATTTTGACAAGTGCAGCTTTTAATGCATTTGTAGAGCTGCAGAAATAAAGGTTTTTCAGAAAAGGAATTGTTGATTGAATTGTCTCTCACTGTATTTTTTTGATGCCACCACTAAGAGTCGCCAGAGTCAGGAATTTTCAAACCCCACAAACAGGGGCTTCATGAAAGCAAACACAAGTGTGCAGGGATGTCCCACAAAATTCAAAAACCAGGGTACAGATCCTGAATATAATACAATTCCACCAGCCCTGTGTGCTACTTTGCTACAACTACCTAGAATTCCTTTGGATTTCATAATTAATCATGTCAGCCCCTTGTTACTAAAAGCTCACTGTTTACTCCACAAATTGCCTTTGCACTTTTAAACTGTTGAGATCTTTCATTTACTCAGTAAACCTCAGCCAACTGGTAATTTGGAGATTATTTTAGTAAACCTGGTGGGAACAGACAGAGTGAAGCCCAGTCTTGTTGTTTGTTTGTCTTGTTTCTTCTTCTTTGTCCTCTGTGGAGACTGGACTTCTAAACACAACCTCTTGCAGTTGCCTCCATAGCAGTTGTTTTCAACCTCAGGTTTTTCCAGCCTGAACCTCCCTCCAGAGAAGGTCCATTATACGTGTATCGAATCAGTTCAGTAACAACATTTGTGTTATCAGCATATTTATTTGCATATTAGTATGTGTTCTATCCACTGATAAGCTGAGGATACTACATCTTACGAATACTACAGTTTGCATTTTAAGTTGTCAGATAAATATGTATCTATACAGCATTACAACTACTGTGTGAATGAAATACAATGTAGTAAGTGGGCTATCATCAATATGAAGACAGAATAATCATTTTTAATTAGTATCAGTGATAAAATACCATTAAATAAACTTTACATCAGACTTGAGCATAAACACATTTTGTCTTTGCCATTACCAGAGTTATAGGAAAATACTCTTGACAGAAAGGCTGCTTGTACTATTCCATCCTATACATCTATAATCGCCTTCTCAGATATGATATTTGTAACACATGTTCCACACTAACATGCATTTGCTCCTGTAGTTATAATTTTCCAGTAAATGAAAGTATATCTCTGAATTTTCCATTTGTACTCCCTGCAGTGATTTTCATGTTGCAATTCCCATTTCGGCCACTAGATGTCTCCCGCTATCCACCTCTGCTCAACATGGTTGCATCAGTTTTCCGCATTTCTCTAATGTTTATACATAAATAACAAAACGTCAGCATCAACAAAACAAACTATTGTAATGATAATATCATAAAGTTGTGCTGACGTCATGTGACCTGAGGAGTCAGGGGAACTCAGGAATGTGAGTTTTGAAAGTTTTTTTTTCACTTTTCCACATTTTCAATAGTTTTTCTTCTAAAATGCAACAAAATGAAAAACACAGAGAAACTCGTGCACGCGCTTTACTTTGATTTATCACTGCTCACCTTCGCATCTGGCAACATCAGGAAATCAAGTAGAACACTGTCACACCGGAAGTACTAAAATAATACACTATTCTTTTTATATATATTTATGTAATCCCGAACAATGAGTATGAACTATTGTCCATGTTTGATTTGTATTGCATTAAAGTAATGAAAACACGTACTTATAAAGTATTACAGCAGTCTGATGTTTTTGTTTGTATTCATAATGGTACGCCGATAACACTAACACTAACAACTCTGTGTTATTAACTTCAGGGAAGTTGAAGCTTCAATAACAAAATTCTGTGTAAGATAATATTTTAGAAGGACTTGTCTATTCGGGATGTTTATAAAAACTTAGATAACCAGAAGTTTTATTTTGGTGGAACCCCCTAACCGGAAGTGTGTATTGGTGTCTGTAGCGGGTTGACGCGAGTGTCGGTGTGGATCCTGTGGAGCAGGCGGTGCAGCGGCAGTACCACTGTCGGTATTTACCTGTCAACACACGGAACAACGAAACCAGCCGAGCACCGGGGATTGTTTTGGTTCAGTTCCCAGCAGCTAAACGCGGTAGACTCCGGTTCCCCCTCACGGTGCAGCCATGGCTCTGACCCGGGCGGCGTGGAGCGGAGAGCGGGGTTTAAATTCCTCCTCTCGTCGCGTCTGTTGACTGGAAGTGAACGGAGCAGCGGAGCAGAACCGAGCTGGTGTTTCCCTCAGATACAGAAGTTGTTCTCCAGTGTCCGGACCGCACCACCCACCCCACACGGGTTACTACGCGTTTGTTTTCTGTTCTTTCCTCCCGGGGTTAGTTTTTCTGAGCTTTTCCCGGAGGTGGCGAACTGAAGGCGGCTCACCGAGTCGGGACGGACCGCTGGAGCTGGTCCTGAAAATGGAGGCTGTGATCGAGAAGGAGTGCAGCGCGCTTGGAGGACTCTTCCAGACGGTCATCGCAGACATGAAAGTAAGACTAGTTAACTCTCTCCTGGTTTATTTTACACGAGTCTCAACCAGCAGCTAACTACCCAGGCGAGTTATCCAGTTAACATGAGCCTGCTGTAGGTTTGTTCACCTCAACAAGAACCGCGTTAGTTAGCCTAACTTTAAATCTAGTCAGTCATTTAACTTGAACTTCTAAATGTAGATAAGAGCCACATTAACCTTTTTAATTTAGGTTTAAAAGTTGTTAAAATGCACTTAAGCTGAGTCAATTGAGGCTAATATTTCCTGTTTGTGTTAATAATAGCTAATATCGTGTCTCTGGTCCCTCTGCACAGTAACCTTGATGTGATCTCATTTTAGTTTTTAACAACTTTATTAACAAGCTTGTTTACGTGCACATATTGCAGGAAAAAAAAACATCTTAAGTGACAGGACAGGTAAATAATCATGTAATTAAATGAATTCTCGTTACAAACAAATGAGTTAATACATTGTCGTATTATTTGTTGTTGTAGTTGCTATTTTATCCCATTTGACTGCACCGTGCTCCGTTTTTACCCATAAACACATGCGTCACTTGCTCCAGTATGAAGAGGATGCTGCAGCCCGACCCTGGATAAAGTCTAAATAAGGGAAATCATCAGTCACAACAAGTGGGGTCGTCTTATTTTCTACTATTTTCTGACGGAGCTTGGCTGATGAGACAATTAGCAGATCTCCCAGCTGCCGGAGGAATCCAGGGAATGTAGCTGCCAGGGTAGAAAATTGCCAACAGGCTCTGAAGGCTTTGACATGTGCAGGGTCAAATGGCCTGCCATCAGGTCTCACTGGAGTCAGGAGGTTTGTTATGAATACTGCCCAGACAGTCAGCACTTCTCTCCAAGCCATGTCTCCTTTGACTGTGCTGTAGATGGTTCACAGGGCCTGTCTCCCTATCTCTGAACTAGTCAGGTAACTATGCTGACAGAGGACACCAGGAAACACATGCAAATGCATAGTGTCATTTGCCTTGTCTTTACATAAGACATTCAAATTGTCATTGCTCTTTTGTAGATCATCGGCCAAAGTGCTAGAGTTTTGTTATCTGCACTGAAGCAAGTAGAGCAGGCAGGTGGATAGATAGATAGATAGATAGATAGATAGATAGATAGATAGTGAGCAGAGGCAAGAATGAGAGAGAAGGTAGAAGGCATTCAATTTAAGCTGCACCAGATTTCCCACACTTGTACATATCCATTCCCTAAATATGCCTGATTTTTTTCCCATCAAGATTCATATTATTCCTTAAGAAATCAGGAAAAATGTCAAAAACAACTCCCTTTTATCCGTGTTAAAGAAATCATAAAATTAAATTCTTGGATTCATCCCCTGATCCAGAGCCTCATCAAAATTTAATGGGTTCTTCCCTGACTCATACTGCACCCTTCCCCCAAGTTTTGTGGTAATCCGTCAGACACAAACAAATGGCAGATGAAAACATAACCTTCTTGGTGGAGGTTGAAAAAGGAATAAAGGTGATGTAATGGAGACCCAGAAAGAGAGACTGTACGTAGGGAGATGGCTGTTGGGTGTAATGTTTGACAGCACTACATGACATTCCTCAGGCCCTCGACAGTAGTAGCACATCAGTGACAAACATGCTCATGCTATATTCATCTCTTTATTGTGTGTGGTCTTACTACAGTGTTAGCCTCCTCTTGTCGGTGCATTAGTCCACTTGTTCTTCGTGTCAGTTTTTGGATAAAAAAGCTCTTCCACTATTTTCAACCCAGGACCCAAATTAGGTAAATTTAGAGTCCCATTGGGAACTGGTCTCATTATACCATAGTATTAGTGCCCTTGTTGTGGAGGAATCTTTCTAAAAGAGGCCTGTGACCCATTTTACAACCTAACACATGCAGGACATGGTGGTGATGTTTTTTCCCCATTAATAGATAATATATTAATAGAATAAGTTCAACAAAGTAGAAAACCAGATTTTTGGAAACATTCTGGGATAATTTATGATCTTACTCTGTATTCAGAATTACTGTTAAAATCCTGCTGGACTAATTTTCATCCTGTATCGTAAATTCTGAGGTTCCCTCAGGTTCACTGGCTACAATATGGAAAAACGTATTTTGGAGGTTGGAGGGTTACATGTGTGGAGAAGTGTTAGGCTGCGTTTGCTCTGTTTAGCCCTGCAGATAAGGTGAGGCATCAGTATGGCCTCATGTTGGTTGAACTGTTGTGTAACAGTGAGAATACTGAAATCTGTCCTGATGATTGTGTCATTCTTGTTTTTCCCCACAGAGCAGCTATCCTATTTGGGAGGACTTTATCACCAAGGCTGGCAAACTGCAGTCGCAGCTCAGGTGAGAGTGTGTCTGTAAGCACGTACAACTCATTTCTGTGTTTTTATTGATAACACAAATGACAATAATTACAATTTAAAAGAGGAGACATCAACATTTTGTCTTATTAATTTAGCTCTTTGGGGAAAGTTGATGAAAAATGCCATATTTCCAACATATTGTCACATGGCTTTTATATTTATTTCATAACAAAGCACCGCCTTCTTCTCCAATTGTTTTAATGGCACCTACCTCAAGTATAAGGCTACATCCATCCCATAATCTCCGTCCTCACATGTGTTTTAGCTCCATATGAGTCTTATTCCCACACCTGAAAACGCATATCAAGTGATCTTCCACGTTCACTGGGCATGTGCATGCCAGTGTAAAATGGAAGCAGATTGCCGACAACTGGCTGCAGTAGTTTACCTACCTTATACTACCGGCTAGGAACAACAATGGTGAAAAGTAAGACGAGGGACACTTAGTAGTGTGGACAGCAGCCATTAACACAGCAACAGGGGATATAGTAGTGGCGAAGTGCCACAAGCTATTAGTGTAATGCATGTAAATGTGGATTCATTTGTGAAAATGTTCACACAATTTTGATGTTAACATCACTACAGATACACACAAACTGTGGTGTAAAAAAGTATTTTGAGTATTAACGTGGCCAGAGAAATGTCACTGTGATTACATAACGTCCATGTTGACATCCTCATTCACTGAAAAATCTCATTCTCCTGGCTTTTATATAGTGGTGTCAAATGTTTTCTGGAGAAATGTTAAATGGCCACGTGTCCTGAGACTAATAAGCAATGATAGTTTACATAAAAGCCCAATGTCTTAATAATAGTCCCCAGAGTTCAATATCTGTCCTCCTCCCCCGTTTAGTCTTCTTTAAGCCTGATTTAATTTGTCTTTCCAGTGCTTTAAATTTGCACACCTCCTGCCAGAATTATTCCAAGTCTTATGCTAACAGTGGATGCCAATCCCAGCCACCTTTCCTAGTTGGTTTTAAGTGGCCATGTGTCATGAGACAAACAACTTATGACAGCTGAAATAAAAGCTCATTGTCCAGCAAGTACAGTAAATACGGATGTCCTGTGGTCTGAATTATTCTTTGATTAACTATGCATGGCAGTTCTCTAGCCATTTAAGTGTCCACGTGTCCACAGACAGACTAAGACTGACAGTTGTATAAAGGCTCTGAGATTTAGCAATACCTTCCAGGGGCCACTCAGTGTCCCCTTCTTCCATTTTCTCAGTATTAAGCCTGATTAATGTTGATATGTTATTCGTGTCCCCATCATTCTGGGGTTAAATATGTGACCTTGCCATGCTAAAGCTCAGGGGAGTATATGTGGCCTTGTTGCTAATGACTGGCTGTTTATCAGTAGGATGCCTGTGTGTCTGGACACCAGGGCAATGATGAAAGATCAAATGTACCGGTATTGTGCTGGTGAGCAGGTGAGTTGAACTTACAATGTCAGTGAGGTGTTTTTATCCAGTCATTGTAGGTTTGTGGCTGCTTGATGATGAAAATGCAGTGGAAACTTTGTCCTAAGTTTTAAGACTCAATTTGACATATTCATTGCCGTCTTTTACATGTATGACTCCTCTTTTTCATCCTGAGATATTTGTAGTCTTCCCATTGGGCGTCTGTCACATTTGAAATGTCATCAACATCTCACTGGAACTTTTCCTGCTGTATTCTCACATTGGCTCATTTGGACAAAAGTTCAGGGAAATGTTTGGAGCAAATGTCTGGGACATTTGCAATCTTTAAATACAACCCCTCCGGAATATTTCAGGAACATCTCTGTTGTTCAGTGCATGTCTGAAAGCAGCTTTATTCTATTATTCAAACTAATAAAATGATTGTCCCAGAAAAGATCAATTCCTTCCTCACAGATTGAGTTGAATGCCATTCATAGTAAGACAACCAATATTTAAGCATTACACTATGATTAAACTTGGCCTACGCCCTGCTCCAGGCTGTAGTGGTTGTGGCGTATGGCTCGCCGTAACGATGCCCTTGGTGCTGAAGCACTAATAAGTGTGGGCTTGCTTACGGTGACCTACAAATAAGACTTTTTGTCTGCTTTAAAGCTGCTCTCAAATGTGGCCAAACTAGCCCTTTTGACTGCAGCCTTACCCCCCACCCAACGACCTCTGTAATCTGGTTGAGAACTTGACTACATAGAGGGGCGCACACACACAGTAAAACACAAACACACCCACCTTTCCTCTCTGGCCTGGATAAGTGACTAGCCAGCAGTGGTAGCAGCATATGTCTGTTTGTGTAATGACGTCCTGAGGCCGACTACTCTGTAATTTAGCCCCTCTGCTCCCCTCTCACAAAGCAACTCGGAAATCAACCAATTACAGTGTTGGGGCAATTCAGTCATTTTTTCTTTTGGTCCAACTATGGTCTTCTGGTTTTAGAAAGCCATCACACACATGTTGTATACACTCTTAGACATGTATGCACACAGAAGAGCTTTGAAGCAAGTGGGCTGGGTGGAATATGGACTGGCTGATTTATAATCACAGTCCTCTTTTAACTTGTCAGTGTTTGGTCGGTTTGGTGGGTCATAGTTGATGCAGCTGTGCCAGAGCAGGACTTACTTACAGGCCTCCCTCCTCCTGGTTTCAAGTTTAGTTTGTGGAGAAAAAGACCACCCCAAAAACTTAAATTCAGCTGAGTAACTGTATGGTTACAAAAGTAATGTGTTCTCAGGAAGGAAGCCTATAGTATCAAGACACTAGAGTTACACCAGATTCATACAGATGGACTGGTTGATTTAAAGATGCTTTTACAAATCTCTACATTCAGAGTGCTATCTCATGAGTCATGAGTCTTGGTATGTGGCACCTGAAACAAGTGGAGTCAAACACAAACACTTTCTATGATTCACAGACTTACATTCTAGTTTCTGTTGACCTAAGAATAGAATGTATCATTGTCAGAAAGAGCACACTGCTCTTCTAGACAAGAGTCTATGGCTTGGCTCGGCTTGGCTGAGGCCTCAAGGAATAGATTTGTTTAAGTCCAGGACAGGGGCATTTTAAGATGGTAGCAGTCCAGTCATTGTTGAAGTACTGTGTCGTCCGCAAAACTTGTAGCAGCTATTAGCAGCGATGCCCTTTTCAAGCAGAAGTCTAAGACTTTCTGGCTGCTATCACATCTTAAAATAAAACATGAGAAGTTCCCAGATTCGCTGTCTCAAACATTTTTTTTCTCAAACAATTCTCCAAGGAGTGTAAGACTGTGATTCTTCCCTTTACGTTTAGTGTACTTGAAAGTAGTATGAATAAACCAGTTTAATATTTTAGCGTTTCTCTCGTAAAAGCATGGAACACATTACAGCAGAGGATCATTACTAGTAGTTGTAAACCACTGCTCACTGTACTCTAGTGCACTGGTGCCACTGATATTAAAAGCAGGCTTGGGTTCAAACCACTTCCATGCTAAAAACCTGTTTTAAATTAATGTGTTGAACTTGACTGAACAAGACTTTGCTGTGAGTACTTGTAAAGTATGATCCATGGACCAACGTGTACAAGTTATAAATTAGTGGAGGCAGATATCAGCCGGAGGTTCCTCTGGTGCCCACACTGGGCTGTAAATAGAAAGGAATCTGTGTGAGCCTGCGCGTATGTTTCTTTTTCCACTCGCAGGACACACCCAGGGATCTTCTGGTCAGCTCTGCAACAACACACCATTTACTAGCCAATACTACATTGAGTTTGATAATGGAAATGATTGTTGCATCACTGACTGGAAGCTAAGACTTGGAAAACGTTTTTTAATATAGAAGAATGTCAAGGCATTTAACTTAGTTTAGAAAACTGTAAATTGATGAAAAGGCTAACAACTTGAGAGTCTTGAGACAGTTGAGATAAAAAATATCTGTTTCCCACAGTTAATTAATTGAATCTATGGTGGTCGCAGGGGTGCACATGTACGCGCACAAACGTCACTCTTGTGTAGTAGCTTCAGAGTGACAGGTACACATAAGCATCTTCACAAATATGCACATTTTGTGGGTCAAAGCGCACCAAACTTGAACTCAACGCGAAGCCACGCCGTGGATTTGCTTTGCCACTTCACCCACGCTTGCATAGACTGGAAGTGAACAGGAGGCAAAGGTTCATGACTGCTACCTTCACATATGTGTGACCATGCAACATTCTGTATAATAAATTGGAAACACAAAAAAGAGCCCCCCATTGTATTTTGATGTCGGAGTTTGACATGTATTATCTGTTTACCTTGCATTTTAAGAATATCACCCCACTCAATACATTAATGGCACTATTACCGATATGTAACTTTTTTTTGCTTCAAGGTAAAACACACACTGTACACTCTACGTTAAAAACACTGTTGCTCCATCTGCAAGTCAAACTTGAGTCGCCCCCTTCCAATATTCAGCTCATGGTTTGCCCAGTTGTGAATAGTATCCGTCTTAAGTGTTTATGGAAATTCCCAGCTTGAGTATTGAAGATTTTCTCTTGGCCCATGGAAAATAACAGGTGTTTTCACATTAAGGTACTTGGAGTTAGAACAAACAACCTTTTGTGGCTCAACATGCCTCAGAAAATGTGCAGACAGTTGTGTTTCTTTGTCGCATTCACAACTGATAGATAGTCTTGTCTCTGCAGACGAGATCAGATATCACACACGCGAACGTGCCCACACACACAGACACACACATACATACCAAGTGTCTTTCATCTCCATACCTGTGATCTGAAGAGGTGTGTTGTATCTAAAGTAGACACCACGCATTGTTTGCCAGTCAGCAATCCCCCCCTGGGACAGCCTGCCGCCAGCTAGAAAAAGTAGCTGGTCAGTCAGGAGGCCAGACAGGCAATCAGTTGGGATACCACTAAGATGGTGTCTGTGATGACTAAAACAGAAAGTAATCTTACACCTAGCTTCCATTTCTTTTTATGAGAGGACTGGATTTTGTCCTCTCTTCAGTTTCTTGTGTATGTGCAGTATTTTATACTGCCATTTTTCAAATACCTGGCAAACGTACAAGATGGTAGATAAGCAGGTATGAGCTGTAAATGTGCCACAGACCCAAGTTCCATTTTAGATCTGAACAAGGTAGATCCCACATCGATCATTTCATTGACCTGTAAAGTGTGAGTGTGGCAAACTCAGCTCAAGAGCTGCTCTGCTGAGCCGCACAGATTCCAACAGACTTGAAGTAATCACATAGACATTCCTCACACAGCAGGGCACACTCAAGTTTTCACAGACACACAGATTTGCAGTATACTTTCATACTTCCTTTTATTTTAATTTAACATGCACATACTGTTTGTGCATACATATGCAAGGTAGTTTTTAAAAAGGAAAACACCATTATGATGTTAATTTTAATCACTTTATATCTTTGTCTGCCAACATTGTATGTAATTATTGCAGTTGTTAAGCTAGTACCATATGTGTATCTGCGTGTGTCTCTGTCATAGGTTACTTTCAGGGACACATTTCAGACCAAAAACCAGCCACTTGGGGAGAGTTTGTCCAAGTGTGGGCAAAAACTGTCTCCAATTGCAAATAGGCTAATTTTTGGGGCAGTGGTTTCAGTTGGGGACATATGATACTGTGTGTGCATTTATATATCCTTTGACTAACTAGTCCTGCTTCTTACATGAGTATTACACTGGGATCTTTGCCTCTGTTTGTGTCTGATCTATTTTTCTGTATTTCATATCTGTAAAGTCTGAAAAAAATGTCTTTTAATTTTTTTCAACTAAACCCCTTTCTTCATCTTATCTCCTAGAGCGACAGCAGTTGCTGTGGCTGCCTTCCTGGACGCCTTCCAGAAAGTGGCCGACCTTGCTACCAACTCACGAGGTAGGAACATGCAACCAGATGTATTAGTTGTCACAGTGTGCTGACAGGGTTGAACCAGTTAACTCAGTGTTTAACGGGGTGTGAGTCTGGGCACCTATATGTCAGTGTGTTTGTCTGTGTAGCTCTACCTTGCAAGTCCAGTCTTTCACCCCACCGTGCTGAGAAGCTCTGTGGGTTGTTTGCTTTATCGTATGGGTAGTAAATCCGTCAGTGTGCTGTTTGAAGCTCTGCTGCTGGCTTTGTCTTCGACCTCTACCCCTTTTTTCCTCTGCTTTCTGCTCCCCCACCCCCCACCTATACAGCACCTCTGCTACATCTGGGCTCTCCAGTAGTGTCTGCTTCAACTCTGTGTGTGTGTGAGAGAAGGGATGAGAGGGAGAGGGAGAGATTTCATCTCTCTCTAGCTTTGACACCTCCAGCCTTGCTCCATTCTATTAATAGGAACTGAGACAGACACACACATTCATCACCTCACTCACTGTAGAGACAAAGAGAGGGGGGCAGTGGAAGTGAGAAATGGGAGAGTGCAGGGAGTCATCATTCTCTCTCTCCTCTCCCTCTCTGTGTAACACACACATTATAAATGTTTGCAGTAGAGGAGTCAGATTCACTGAGCTGAAAAGAGTTGCGTCATCTTACATCACTTTCCCTCCCCATCCTTTTCTACATAACGTGTCTAAGGTAAACACTATCACATAACACCCTTATCGTTTCTGTGCTCCATGGCTCATGTTTCACTTCACAGCTGAGCTCTGCAGCAGACAGGGGAGCATGGGTAATGAGTTGTATGCAGGTAGGTAACATGTCCATCTGAAAATTGTACCAGGCTATTATAATGACTAGAGTTACAGACCATATTTTCATATGGTCCATTAATTGGCCCGTTTTATAGGTTTATACATTCATAAATGGTTATAAAATATCTATACCCCTGGTAGTGGCTGGTGAGGTACTATATAGTTACAACTTGGACAACTTCGTATGGCATTTTAATATTAATGTCTTCATCCTCTTATTTGTATAGTAACATGTTTTTAAATAATCAAATGAAAATGCTTTGAGTAGTTGATATTCCATTGGCCCTTGATTATTCTTTTCAGCGGCTCAAAGAACAATATAAACATTAGAGCTGCTGTTTAAATGGAAACTAGATCTCGCTGGAGTCCCTTCACGAACACTCTTGTAATGACAATCATCCTGCAGATCAGCTTGTATGACTTTTCCATAGATACTGGAGAGTTTTTGAATTGGATATGTTACCGAGAGCTCTGACAGATGACCAACATGTGTCAGGGGGAAATACTATTGATACTATAGTGAAGATATTATTAGTTTGTTAATTTAATTCAGCTAATTCACATGCTGAATTCATTTTAAAACAAGTTGAACACTTAAAGGTAGGAGAATAATAAAGTAAGCTGTCTTGTTTTAAATATATTTGTTAAATATCTTTTGTGGTGGCCATGGTTTGTTGAAGCTCAGAGCCTTGAAAAAACTGATTGAGTTTTAGGTCATTCCTCACAGCAGTCCATAAAATGTATGTGGGAAAGAGAACTTGATCTGCGCAGTATACTTCAGTGAGAGGTTATTTGCCACCAAACCAAACTGCCCTGTGTAAATCTACTGTATGTGGTAAAACT